>NW_027510669.1:0-31763 GCF_048772815.1 Callospermophilus lateralis
GAAACTCGTTATTTCTTAGAAGCTTGGCAGACCCCTCTCAATGAAAGTGCTTTTCCACAGTCTGTGCCTAGGGCTACTTGAAGAGGAAACAAACCATAGAGACAAAACTGAGAACTCTTTTAATTTTGACAAGTTTCAAAGAGCTACTACAAACCATGTTGGATTTAGTGTTCCAAATTCATCTATCTATATTGCAGGGATCAGAGTGAAACCTAAACATAAAAACTGCTACTGTAGACGAACGCTTCAACATAGAGGAACAAAATATGGTGAGCCAACTGGGATTTGTGTACTTGTCATTACCACCACGTATCATCAAGATTGGGTGAAAAAATATTTGCTGTTATTTCGGAAACTCGTAATTTTTTGGAAGCTTGGCAACCCCTTTCAATGAAAGTGCTTTTCCACAGTCTCTGCTTAGGGCTACTTGAAGAGGAAACAAACCATAGAGACAAAACTGAGAAACACTTTATTTGTCAAGTTCCAAAGAGATACTACAAAACATGTTGGATTTAGTTCCAAATTTATCTATCTATATAAGAGAGAACAGAGTGAAACCAAAATATAAAACTGCAGCTGTAGACGAACGCTTCTACCTAGAAGAATACAATTTGGTGAGCCAAGTGGGATTTGTGTACTGATCATTACCACCATGTATCATCAAGTGTAGGTGATAAAATATATGCTGGTATTTCGGAAAATCGTAATTTCTTGGAAGCTTGGCAACCCCTCTCAATGAAAGTGCTTTTCCACCGATGGTGGTAGGGCTAATTGAAGAGGAAACAAACCATAGAGACAATACTGAGAACTCCTTTCTTTTGTCAAGTTTCAAAGAGCTACTACAAACTTTGTTGGATTTAGAGTTCCAAATTCATCTATCTACATAGCAGAGAACAGAGTGAAACCTAAATATAAAAACTGCTACTGTAGACGAACGCTTCAACCTAGAAGAACAAAATTTGGTGAGCCACGGGGGATTTGTGGTACTGATCATTACCACCAAGTGTCATCAAGATTGCGTGAAAAAATATTTGCTGGTATTTCGGAAACTCGTTATTTTTTAGAAGCATGGCAACCCCACTCAATGAAAGTGCTTTTCCACAGTCTGTTCCTAGGGGAACCTGAAGAGGAAACAAACCATAGAGACAAAACTGAGAACTCCTTTATTTTGTCAAGTTTCAAAGAGCTACTACAAACCATGTTGGATTTAGAGTTCCAAATTCATCTATCTATATTGGAGAACAGAGTAAAACCTAAAAATAAAAACTGCTACTGTAAACGAACGCTTCAACTTAGAAGACCAAAATTTGGTGAGCCAAGTCGATTTGTGGGCTTGTCATTACCACCACGTATCATCAAGATTGGGTGAAAAAATATTTGCTGGTATTTCGGAAACTCGTTATTTCTTAGAAGCTTGGCAACCCCTCTCAATGAAGTGCTTTTCCACAGTCTGTGCCTAGGACTACTTGAAGAGGAAGCAAAACATAGAGAAAAAACTGAGAACTACTTTATTTTGTCAAGTTTCAAAGAGCTACTGCAAACCATATTGGATTTAGAGTTCCAAATTCATCTATCTATATGGGAGAGAACAGAGTGAAACCTAAATATAAAAACTGCTACTGTAGACGAACGCTTCAACATAGAAGACCAGAATTTGGTGAGCCAAGTGGGAATTTTGTACCGATCTCACCACCAAGTATCATCAAGATTGGGTGAAAAAATATTTGCTGGTATTCGGAAACTCGTTATTTCTTAGAAGCTTGGCAACCCCTCTCAATGAAAGTGCTTTTCCACAGTCTGTGCCTAGGGCTTCTTGAAGAGGAAACAAACCATAGAGACAAAACTGAGAACTCTTTTATTTTGACAAGTTTCAAAGAGCTACTACAAACCATGTTGGATTTAGTGTTCCAAAATTCATCTATCTATATAGCAGGGATCAGAGTGAAACCTAAACATAAAAACTGCTACTGTAGACGAACGCTTCAACATAGAAGAACAAAATATGGTGAGCCAACTGGGATTTGTGTACTTGTCATTACCACCACGTATCATCAAGATTGGGTGAAAAAAATATTTGCTGTTATTTCGGAAACTCGTAATTTTTTGGAAGCTTGGCAACCCCTTTCAATGAAAGTGCTTTTCCACAGTCTCTGCTTAGGGCTACTTGAAGAGGAAACAAAACCATAGAGACAAAACTGAGAAACACTTTATTTGTCAAGTTCCAAAGAGATACTACAAAACATGTTGGATTTAGAGTTCCAAATTTATCTATCTATATAAAGAGAGAACAGAGTGAAACCAAAATATAAAAACTGCAGCTGTAGACGAACGCTTCTACCTAGAAGAATACAATTTGGTGAGCCAAGTGGGATTTGTGTACTGATCATTACCACCATGTATCATCAAGTGTAGGTGATAAAATATATGCTGGTTATTTCGGAACTCGTAATTTCTTGGAAGCTTGGCAACCCCTCTCAATGAAAGTGCTTTTCCACCGACGGTGGTAGGGCTAATTGAAGAGGAAAACAAACCTAGAGACAATACTGAGAACTCCTTTCTTTTGTCAAGTTTCAAAGAGCTACTACAAACTTTGTTGGATTTAGAGTTCCAAATTCATCTATCTACATAGCAGAGAACAGAGTGAAACCTAAATATAAAAACTGCTACTGTAGACGAACGCTTCAACCTAGAAGAACAAATTTGGTGAGCCACGGGGGATTTGTGTACTGATCATTACCACCAAGTGTCATCAAGATTGCGTGAAAAAATATTTGCTGGTATTTCGGAAACTCGTTATTTTTTAGAAGCATGGCAACCCCACTCAATGAAAGTGCTTTTCCACAGTCTGTTCCTAGGGGAACCTGAAGAGGAAACAAACCATAGAGACAAAACTGAGAACTCCTTTATTTTGTCAAGTTTCAAAGAGCTACTACAAACCATGTTGGATATAGAGTTCCAAATTCATCTATCTATATTGGAGAACAGAGTAAAACCTAAAAATAAAAACTGCTACTGTAAACGAACGCTTCAACTTAGAAGACCAAAATTTGGTGAGCCAAGTCGATTTGTGGGCTTGTCATTACCACCACGTATCATCAAGATTGGGTGAAAAAATATTTGCTGGTATTTCGGAAACTCGTTATTTCTTAGAAGCTTGGCAACCCCTCTCAATGAAAGTGCTTTTCCACAGTCTGTGCCTAGGACTACTTGAAGAGGAAGCAAAACATAGAGAAAAAACTGAGAACTACTTTATTTTGTCAAGTTTCAAAGAGCTACTGCAAACCATATTGGATTTAGAGTTCCAAATTCATCTATCTATATGGGAGAGAACAGAGTGAAACCTAAATATAAAAACTGCTACTGTAGACGAACGCTTCAACATAGAAGACCAGAATTTGGTGAGCCAAGTGGGAATTTTGTACCGATCATCACCACCAAGTATCATCAAGATTGGGTGAAAAAATATTTGCTGGTATTTCGGAAACTCGTTATTTCTTAGAAGCTTGGCAACCCCTCTCAATGAAAGTGCTTTTCCACAGTCTGTGCCTAGGGCTACTTGAAGAGGAAACAAACCATAGAGACAAAACTGAGAACTCTTTTATTTTGACAAGTTTCAAAGAGCTACTACAAACCATGTTGGATTTAGTGTTCCAAATTCATCTATCTATATAGCAGGGATCAGAGTGAAACCTAAACATAAAAACTGCTACTGTAGACGAACGCTTCAACATAGAGGAACAAAATATGGTGAGCCAACTGGGATTTGTGTACTTGTCATTACCACCACGTATCATCAAGATTGGGTGAAAAAATATTTGCTGTTATTTCGGAAACTCGTAATTTTTTGGAAGCTTGGCAACCCCTTTCAATGAAAGTGCTTTTCCACAGTCTCTGCTTAGGGCTACTTGAAGAGGAAACAAACCATAGAGACAAAACTGAGAAACACTTTATTTTGTCAAGTTCCAAAGAGATACTACAAAACATGTTGGATTTAGTTCCAAATTTATCTATCTATATAAGAGAGAACAGAGTGAAACCAAAATATAAAAACTGCAGCTGTAGACGAACGCTTCTACCTAGAAGAATACAATTTGGTGAGCCAAGTGGGATTTGTGTACTGATCATTACCACCATGTATCATCAAGTGTAGGTGATAAAATATATGCTGGTATTTCGGAAAATCGTAATTTCTTGGAAGCTTGGCAACCCCTCTCAATGAAAGTGCTTTTCCACCGACGGTGGTAGGGCTAATTGAAGAGGAAACAAACCATAGAGACAATACTGAGAACTCCTTTCTTTTGTCAAGTTTCAAAGAGCTACTACAAACTTTGTTGGATTTAGAGTTCCAAATTCATCTATCTACATAGCAGAGAACAGAGTGAAACCTAAATATAAAAACTGCTACTGTAGACGAACGCTTCAACCTAGAAGAACAAAATTTGGTGAGCCACGGGGGATTTGTGTACTGATCATTACCACCAAGTGTCATCAAGATTGCGTGAAAAAATATTTGCTGGTATTTCGGAAACTCGTTATTTTTTAGAAGCATGGCAACCCCACTCAATGAAAGTGCTTTTCCACAGTCTGTTCCTAGGGGAACCTGAAGAGGAAACAAACCATAGAGACAAAACTGAGAACTCCTTTATTTTGTCAAGTTTCAAAGAGCTACTACAAACCATGTTGGATTTAGAGTTCCAAATTCATCTATCTATATTGGAGAACAGAGTAAAACCTAAAAATAAAAACTGCTACTGTAAACGAACGCTTCAACTTAGAAGACCAAAATTTGGTGAACAAGTCGATTTGTGGACTTGTCATTACCACCACATATCATCAAGATTGGGTGAAAAAATATTTTCTGGTATTTCGGAAACTCGTAATTTCTTGGAAGCTTGGCAACCCATCTCAATGAAAGTGCTTTTCCACAGTCTCTGCTTAGGGCTACATGAAGCGGAAACAAATCATAGAGACAAAACTGAGAATTCGTTTATTTTGTCAAGTTA
The DNA here is from genome assembly GCF_048772815.1 of Callospermophilus lateralis. Taxonomy (NCBI): domain Eukaryota; kingdom Metazoa; phylum Chordata; class Mammalia; order Rodentia; family Sciuridae; genus Callospermophilus; species Callospermophilus lateralis. The sequence continues at coordinate 5,004 of NW_027510669.1, forward strand.
CAAAGAGCTACTACAAACCATATTGGATTTAGAGTTCCAAATTCATCTGTCTATATAGGGGAAAACAGAATGAAACCTAAATATAAAAACTGCTACTCTAAACGAACGCTTCAACCTAGAAGAACAAAATTTGGTGAGCCAAGTGGGATTTGTGTACTGATTATTACCACCAAGTATCATCAAGATTCGGTGAAAAAATATTTGTGTGTATTTCGGAAACACGTTATTTTATAGAAGCTTGGCAACCGCTCTCAATGACAGTGCTTTTCCACAGTCTCTGCCTAGGGCTACTTGAAGAGGAAACAAACTATAGAGACAAAACTGAGAACTACTTTATTTTGCCAAGTTTCAAAGAGCTACTGCAAACCATGTTGGATTTAGAGTTCCAAATTCATCTGTCTATATAGGAGAGAACAGAGTGAAACCTACATATAAAAACTGCTACTGTAAACGAACGCTTCAACCTAGAGGAACAAAATTTGGTGAGAGAAGTGGGATTTGTGTACTGATCATTACCACCAAGTATCATCAAGATTCGGTGAAAAAATATTTGCTGGTATTTCGGAAACTCTTTATTTCTTAGAAGCTTGGCAACCCCTCTCAATGAAAGTGCTTTCCCACCATCTTTCTAGGGCTACTTGAAGAGGAAGCAAACCATAGAGACAACTGAGAACTCCTTTATTTGTCAAGTTTCAAAGAGCTACTGCAAACCATATTGGATTTAGAGTTCCAAATTCATCTATCTATATGGGAGAGAACAGAGTGAAACCTAAATATAAAAACTGCTACTGTAGACGAACGCTTCAACATAGAAGACCAGAATTTGGTGAGCCAAGTGGGAATTTTGTACCGATCATCACCACCAAGTATCATCAAGATTGGGTGAAAAAATATTTGCTGGTATTTCGGAAACTCGTTATTTCTTAGAAGCTTGGCAACCCCTCTCAATGAAAGTGCTTTTCCACAGTCTGTGCCTAGGGCTTCTTGAAGAGGAAACAAACATTAGAGACAAAACTGAGAACTCTTTTATTTTGACAAGTTTCAAAGAGCTACTACAAACCATGTTGGATTTAGTGTTCCAAATTCATCTATCTATATAGCAGGGATTCAGAGTGAAACCTAAACATAAAAACTGCTACTGTAGACGAACGCTTCAACATAGAAGAAACAAAATATGGTGAGCCAACTGGGATTTGTGTACTTGTCATTACCACCACGTATCATCAAGATTGGGTGAAAAAATATTTGCTGTTATTTCGGAAACTCGTAATTTTTTGGAAGCTTGGCAACCCTATCAATGAAAGTGCTTTTCCACAGTCTCTGCTTAGGGCTACTTGAAGAGGAAACAAACCATAGAGACAAAACTGAGAAACACTTTATTTTTGTCAAGTTCCAAAGAGCTACTACAAAACATGTTGGATTTAGAGTTCCAAATTTATCTATCTATATAAGAGAGAACAGAGTGAAACCAAAATATAAAAACTGCCAGCCTTGTAGGACCGAACAGCTTCTACCTAGAAGAATACAATTTGGTGAGCCTGGGATTTGTGTACTGATCATTACCACCATGTATCATCAAGTGTAGGTGATAAAATATATGCTGGTATTTCGGAAACTCGTAATTTCTTGGAAGCTTGGCAACCCCTCTCAATGAAAGTGCTTTTCCACCGACGGTGGTAGGGCTAATTGAAGAGGAAACAAACCATAGAGACAATACTGAGAACTCCTTTCTTTTGTCAAGTTTCAAAGAGCTACTACAAACTTTGTTGGATTTAGAGTTCCAAATTCATCTATCTACATAGCAGAGAACAGAGTGAAACCTAAATATAAAAACTGCTACTGTAGACGAACGCTTCAACCTAGAAGAACAAAATTTGGTGAGCCACGGGGGATTTGTGTACTGATCATTACCACCAAGTGTCATCAAGATTGCGTGAAAAAATATTTGCTGGTATTTCGGAAACTCATTATTTTTTAGAAGCATGGCAACCCCACTCAATGAAAGTGCTTTTCCACAGTCTGTTCCTAGGGGAACCTGAAGAGGAAACAAACCATAGAGACAAAACTGAGAACTCCTTTATTTTGTCAAGTTTCAAAGAGCTACTACAAACCATGTTGGATTTAGAGTTCCAAATTCATCTATCTATATTGGAGAACAGAGTAAAACCTAAAAATAAAAACTGCTACTGTAAACGAACGCTTCAACTTAGAAGACCAAAATTTGGTGAGCCAAGTCGATTTGTGGGCTTGTCATTACCACCACGTATCATCAAGATTGGGTGAAAAAATATTTGCTGGTATTTCGGAAACTCGTTATTTCTTAGAAGCTTGGCAACCCCTCTCAATGAAAGTGCTTTTCCACAGTCTGTGCCTAGGACTACTTGAAGAGGAAGCAAAACATAGAGAAAAAACTGAGAACTACTTTATTTTGTCAAGTTTCAAAGAGCTACTGCAAACCATATTGGATTTAGAGTTCCAAATTCATCTATCTATATGGGAGAGAACAGAGTGAAACCTAAATATAAAAACTGCTACTGTAGACGAACGCTTCAACATAGAAGACCAGAATTTGGTGAGCCAAGTGGGAATTTTGTACCGATCATCACCACCAAGTATCATCAAGATTGGGTGAAAAAATATTTGCTGGTATTTCGGAAACTCGTTATTTCTTAGAAGCTTGGCAACCCCTCTCAATGAAAGTGCTTTTCCACAGTCTGTGCCTAGGGCTACTTGAAGAGGAAACAAACCATAGAGACAAAACTGAGAACTCTTTTATTTTGACAAGTTTCAAAGAGCTACTACAAACCATGTTGGATTTAGTGTTCCAAATTCATCTATCTATATAGCAGGGATCAGAGTGAATCCTAAACATAAAAACTGCTACTGTAGACGAACGCTTCAACATAGAGGAACAAAATATGGTGAGCCAACTGGGATTTGTGTACTTGTCATTACCACCACGTATCATCAAGTTTGGGTGAAAAAATATTTGCTGTTATTTCGGAAACTCGTAATTTTTTGGAAGCTTGGCAACCCCTTTCAATGAAAGTGCTTTTCCACAGTCTCTGCTTAGGGCTACTTGAAGAGGAAACAAACCATAGAGACAAAACTGAGAAACACTTTATTTTGTCAAGTTCCAAAGAGATACTACAAAACATGTTGGATTTAGTTCCAAATTTATCTATCTATATAAGAGAGAACAGAGTGAAACCAAAATATAAAAACTGCAGCTGTAGACGAACGCTTCTACCTAGAAGAATACAATTTGGTGAGCCAAGTGGGATTTGTGTACTGATCATTACCACCATGTATCATCAAGTGTAGGTGATAAAATATATGCTGGTATTTCGGAAAATCGTAATTTCTTGGAAGCTTGGCAACCCCTCTCAATGAAAGTGCTTTTCCACCGATGGTGGTAGGGCTAATTGAAGAGGAAACAAACCATAGAGACAATACTGAGAACTCCTTTCTTTTGTCAAGTTTCAAAGATCTACTACAAACTTTGTTGGATTTAGAGTTCCAAATTCATCTATCTACATAGCAGAGAACAGAGTGAAACCTAAATATAAAAACTGCTACTGTAGACGAACGCTTCAACCTAGAAGAACAAAATTTGGTGAGCCACGGGGGATTTGTGTACTGATCATTACCACCAAGTGTCATCAAGATTGCGTGAAAAAATATTTGCTGGTATTTCGGAAACTCGTTATTTTTTAGAAGCATGGCAACCCCACTCAATGAAAGTGCTTTTCCACAGTCTGTTCCTAGGGGAACCTGAAGAGGAAACAAACCATAGAGACAAAACTGAGAACTCCTTTATTTTGTCAAGTTTCAAAGAGCTACTACAAACCATGTTGGATTTAGAGTTCCAAATTCATCTATCTATATTGGAGAACAGAGTAAAACCTAAAAATAAAAACTGCTACTGTAAACGAACGCTTCAACTTAGAAGACCAAAATTTGGTGAACAAGTCGATTTGTGGACTTGTCATTACCACAATATCATCAAGATTGGGTGAAAAAATATTTTCTGGTATTTCGGAAACTCGTAATTTCTTGGAAGCTTGGCAACCCATCTCAATGAAAGTGCTTTTCCACAGTCTCTGCTTAGGGCTACATGAAGCGGAAACAAATCATAGAGACAAAACTGAGAATTCGTTTATTTTGTCAAGTTACAAAGAGCTACTACAAACCATATTGGATTTAGAGTTCCAAATTCATCTGTCTATATAGGGGAAAACAGAATGAAACCTAAATATAAAAACTGCTACTCTAAACGAACGCTTCAACCTAGAAGAACAAAATTTGGTGAGCCAAGTGGGATTTGTGTACTGATTATTACCACCAAGTATCATCAAGATTCGGTGAAAAAATATTTGTGTGTATTTCGGAAACACGTTATTTTATAGAAGCTTGGCAACCGCTCTCAATGACAGTGCTTTTCCACAGTCTCTGCCTAGGGCTACTTGAAGAGGAAACAAACTATAGAGACAAAACTGAGAACTACTTTATTTTGCCAAGTTTCAAAGAGCTACTGCAAACCATGTTGGATTTAGAGTTCCAAATTCATCTGTCTATATAGGAGAGAACAGAGTGAAACCTACATATAAAAACTGCTACTGTAAACGAACGCTTCAACCTAGAGGAACAAAATTTGGTGAGAGAAGTGGGATTTGTGTACTGATCATTACCACCAAGTATCATCAAGATTCGGTGAAAAAATATTTGCTGGTATTTCGGAAACTCTTTATTTCTTAGAAGCTTGGCAACCCCTCTCAATGAAAGTGCTTTTCCACCATCTGTTCCTAGGGCTACTTGAAGAGGAAGCAAACCATAGAGACAAAACTGAGAACTCCTTTATTTTGTCAAGTTTCAAAGAGCTACTGCAAACCATGTTGGATTTAGAGTTCCAAATTCATCTATCTATATAGGAGAGAACAGAGGGAAACCTAAATATAAAAACTGCTACAGTAGACGAACGCTTCAACCTAGAAGAACAAAATGTGGTGAGCCAAGTGGGATTTGTGTACTGATCATTACCACCAAGTATCATCAACATTGGGTGAAAAAATATTTGCTGGTATTTCGGAAACTCGTTATTGCTTAGAAGCTTGGCAACCCCTCTCAATGAAAGTGCTTTTCCACAGTCAGTGCCTAGGACTACTTGAAGAGGAAACAAAACATGGAGACAAAACTGAGAACTACATTATTTTGTCAAGTTTCAAAGAGCTACTACAAACCATGTTGGATTTAGAGTTCCAAATTCACGTGTCTATATAGCAGAGAATAGAGTGAAACCTAAATGTAAAAACTGCTACTGTAGACGAACGCTTCAACCTAGAAGAACAAAATTTGGTGAGCCAAGTGGGATTTGTTTACCGATCATTACCACCAAGTATCATCAAGATTCGGTGAAAAAATATTTGCTGGTATTTCATAAACTCGTAATTTCTTGGAAGCTTGGCAATCCCTCTCAATGAAAGTACTTTTCCACCGTCTGTGCCTAGGGCTACTTGAAGAGGAAACAAACCATACAGGCAAAACTGAGAACTCCTTTATTTTGTCAAGTTTCAAAGAGCTACTACAAACCATGTTGGATTTAGAGTTCCAAATTCATCTATCTATATAGCACAAAACAGAGTGAAACCTATATATAAAAACTGCTACTCTAGACGAACGCTTCAACATAGAAGAACAAAATTTGGTGAGCCAAGTGGGATTTGTGTACCGATCATTACCACCACGTATCATCAACCTTGGGTGAAAAAATATTTGCTGGTATTTCGGAAACTCATAATTTTTTGGAAGCTTGGCAACCCCTTTCAATGAAAGTGCTTTTCCACAGTCTCTGCTTAGGGCTACATTAAGCAGAAACAAATCATAGAGACAAAACTGAGAACTCCTTTACTTTGTCAAGTTTCAAAGATCTACTACAAACCATGTTGGATTTAGAGTTCCAAATTCATCTATCTATATAGGAGAGAACAGAGTAAAACCTATATATAAAAACTGCTACTGTAGACGAACGCTTCAACCTAGAAGAACAAAATTTGGTGATCCAAGTGGGATTTGTGAACTGATCATTACCACCAAGTGTCATCAAGATTGCGTGAAAAAATATTTGCTGGTATTTGGGAAACTCGTTATTTCTTAGAAGCATGGCAACCCCACTCAATGAAAGTGCTTTTCCACAGTCTGATCCGAGGGGTACCTGAAGAGGAAACAAACCATAGAGACAAAACTGAGAACTCCTTTATTTTGTCAAGTTTCAAAGAGCTACTACAAACCATGTGGGATTTAGAGTTCCAAATTCATCTATCTATATAGGAGAACAGAGTGCAACCTAAAAATAAAAACTGCTACTGTAAACAAACACTTCAACTTAGAAGAACAAAATTTGATGAGCCAAGTGGGATTTGTGGACTTGTCATTACCACCACGTATTATCAAGATTGGGTGAAAAATTATTTGGTGGTATTTCGGAAACTCATAATTTCTTGGAAGCTTGGCAACCCCTCTCAATGAAAGTGCTTTTCCACAGTCTCTGCCTAGGGCTACTTGAAGAGGAAACAAACCATAGAGACAAAACTGAGAACTCCTTTATTTTGCCAAGATTCAAAGAGCTACTGCAAACCATGTTGGATTTAAAGTTCCAAATTCATCCGTCTATATAGGGGAGAACAGAATGAAACCTAAATATAAAAACTGCTACTGTAAACGAATGCTTCAACCTAGAAGAACAAAATTTTTGAGCCAAGTGGGATTTGTGTACTGATAATTACCACCAAGTATCATCAAGATTCGGTGAAAAAATATTTGTGGGTATTTCAGAAACTCGTTATTTCATAGAAGCTTGCAATCGCTCTCAATGAAAGTGCTTTTCCACAGTCTCTGCCTAGGGCTACTTGAAGAGGAAACAAACCATAGAGACAAAACTGAGAACTCCTTTATTTTGCCAAGTTTCAAAGAGCTACTGCAAACCATGTTGGATTTAGAATTCCAAATTCATTTGTCTATATAGGAGAGAACAGAGTGAAACCTACATATAAAAACTGCTACTGTAATCGAACGCTTCATCCTAGAAGAACAAAATTTGGTGAGCCAAGTGGGACTTGTGGACTTGTGATTACCACCACGTATCATCAACATTGGGTGAAAAAATATTCGCTGGTATTTCTGAAACTCGTAATTTCTTGGAAGCTTGGCAACCCCTCTCAATGAAAGTGCTTTTTCACAGTCTCTGCTTAGGGCTACTTGTATCGGAAAAAAATCATAGAGAAAAAACTGAGAACTCCTTTATTTTCAAAAGTTTCAAAGAGCTACTACAAACCATGTTGGATTTAGAGTTCCAAATTCATCTATCTATATAGGAGAGAAGCGAGTGAAACCTAAATATATAAAATGCTACAACCTAGAAGAACGCTACAACCTAGAAGAACACAATTTGGTGAGCCAAGTGGGATATGTGTCCTGATCATTACCACCATGTATCATCAAGATTGGGTGAAAAAATATTTCCTGGTATTTCGAAAACTCGTTATTTCTTAGAAGCTTGGCAACCTCTCTCAATGAAAGTGCTTTTAGACAGTTTGTGCCTAGGGCTACTTGAAGAGGAAACAAACCATAAAGACAAAACTGAGAACTCCTTTATTTTGTCAAGTTTCAAAGATCTACTACAAACCATGTTGGATTTAGAGTTCCAAATTCATCTATCTATATAGGAGAGAACAGAGGGAAACCGAAAAATATAAAATGCTACTGTAAACGAACGCTTCAACTTAGAAGAACAAAATTTGGCGAGTCAAGTGTTATTTGTGTACTTTTCATTACCACCAAGTATCATCGAGATTGGGTGAAAAAATATTTGCTGATATTTCGAATACTCGTTATTTCTTAGAAGCTTGGCAACCTCTCTCAATGAAAGTGCTTTTCCACAGTCTGTGCCTAGGGCTAATTAAAGAGGAAACAAACCATAGAGACAAAACTGAGAACTCCTTTATTTTGTCAAGGTTCAAAGAGCTACTACAAACCATGTTGGATTTAGAGTTCCAAATTCATCTGTCTATATAGCAGAGAACAGAGTGAAACCAAAAAATAAAAACTGCTACTGTAAACGAACGATTCAACCAGAAGAACAAAATTTGGTGAGCCAAGTGGGATTTGTGTACTGATTATTACCACCAAGTATCATCAAAATTAGGTGAAAAAATATTTGCTGGTATTTCTGAAACTCGTTATTTCTTAGAAGCTTGGCAACCCCTCTCAATGAAAGTGCTTTTCAACAGTCTGTGCCATGGACTACATGAAGAGGAAACAAATCATAGAGAAAAAACTGAGAACTCCTTTTTTTTGTCAAGTTTCAAAGAGCTACTACAAACCATGTTGGATTTAGAGTTCCAAATTCATCTATCTATATAGGAGGTTAGAGAGTGAAACCTAAATATAAAAACTGCTACTGTAGACGAAGGCTTCAACCTAGAAGAACAAAATTTGGTGAGCCAAGTGACATTTTTGTACTGACCATTACCACCAAGTATCATCAAGATTGGGTGAAAAAATATTTGCTGGTATTTCGGAAACTCGTTATTTCTTAGAAGCTTGGTAACCACTCTCAATGAAACTGCTTTTCTAAAGTCTTTGCCGAGGGCTAATTAAAGAAGAAACAAACCATAGAGACAAAACTGAGAACTACTTTATTTTGTCAAGTTTCAAAGAGCTACTACAAACAATGTTGGATTTAGAGTTCCAAATTCATCTATCTATATAGTAGAGAACAGAGTGAAACCTAAAAATAAAAACTGCTACTGTAAACGAACGCTTCATCCTAGAAGAACAAAATTTGGTGAGCCAAGTGGGATTTGTGGACTCGTCATTACCACCACATATCATCAAGATTGGGTGAAAAAATATTTGCTGGTATTTCGGAAACTCGTAATTTTTGGAAGCTTGGCAACCCCTCTCAATGAAAGTGCTTTTTCACAGTCTCTGCTTAGGGCTACTGGAATCGGAAACAAATCATAGAGAAAAAACTGAGAACTCCTTTATTTTCTCAAGTTTCAAAGAGTTACTACAAACCATGTTGGATTTAGAGTTTCATATTCATCTATCTATATAGGAGAGAACAGAGTGAAACCTAAATATATAAACTGCTACTGTAGACGAACGCTTCAACCTAGAAGAACACATTTTGGTGAGCCAATGGGATTTGTGTACTGATCATTACAGCCAAGTGTCATCAAGATTGGTTGAAAAAATATTTGCTGGTTTTTCGGAAACTCGTTATTTCGTAGAAGATTGGCAACCCCTCAAAATGAAAGTGCTTTTCCACAGTCTGTGCCTAGTGCTACTTGAAGAGGAAACAAACCATAGAGAAAAAACTGAGAACTCCTTTATTTTGTCAAGTTTCAAAGATCTACTACAAACCAGGTTGGATTTAGAGTCCAAATTCATCTATCTATATAGGAGAGAACAGAGAGAAACCTAATTGTAAAAAGTGCTACTGTAGACGAACGCTTCAACCTTGAAGAACAAAATTTGGTGAGCGAAGTGGGAATTGTGGACTTTTCAATACCACGAATTATAATCAAGAGTGGGTGAAAAAATCTTTGCTGGTATTTCGGAAACTCGTGTTTTCTTGGAAGCTTGGCAACCCCTCTCAATGAAAGTGCTTTTCCACAGTCTCTGCTTAGGGCTACTTGAAGCGGGAAGAAATCATACAGACAAAACTGAGAACTCCTTTATTTGCTCCAGTTTCAAAGAGCTACTACAAACCATGTTGGATTTAGAGTTAAAAATTCATCTATCTATATAGGAGTTTACAGAGTGAAAGCTAAATATAAAAACTGCTACTGTAGACGAACGCTTCAACCTAGAAGAACAAAATTTGGTGAGCCAAGTGAGATTTTTGTACTGATCATTATCTCCAAGTATCATCAAGATTGGGTGAAAAAATATTTGCTGGTATTTCGGAAACTCGTTATTTCTTAGAAGCTTGGCAACCCCTCTCAATGAAACTGCTTTTCTAAATTTTGTGCCTAGGGCTAATTGAAGAAGAAACAAACCATAGAGACAAAACTGAGAACTACTTTATTTTGTCAAGTTTCAAAGAGCTACTACAAACAATGTTGGATTTAGAGTTCCAAATTCATCTATCTATATAGTAGAGTACAGAGTGAAACCTAAAAATAAAAACTGCTACTGTAATCGAACGCTTCATCCTAGAAGAACAAAATTTTGTGAGCCAATTGGGATTTGTGGACTTGTCATTACCACCAGGTATCATCAAGATTGGGTGAAAAAATATTCGCAGGTATTTCTGAAACTCGTAATTTCTTGGAAGCTTGTCAACCCCTCTCAATGAAAGTGCTTTTTCACAGTCCCTGCTTAGGGATACTTGTATCGGAAACAAATCATACAGAAAAAACTGAGAACTCCTTTATTTTCTCAAGTTTCAAAGAGCTACTACAAACCATGTTGGATTTAGAGTCCAAATTCCTCTATCTATATAGGAGAGAACAGAGAGAAACCTAAATGTAAAAAGTGCTACTGTAGACGAACGCTTCAACCTAGAAACAAAATTTGGTGAGCGAAGTGGGAATTGTGGACTTGTCAATACGACGAAGTATAATCAAGACTCGGTGAAAAAATCTTTGCTGGTATTTCGGAAACTCGTGATTTCTTGGAAGCTTGGCAATCCCTCTCAATGAAAGTGCTTTTCCACAGTCTCTGCTTAGGGCTACTTGAAGCGGGAAGAAATCATAGAGACAAAACTGAGAACTCCTTTATTTTGTCAAGTTTCAAAGAGCTACTACAAACCATGTTGGATTTAGAGTTCCAAATTCACCTATCTATATAGGAGTTTAGAGAGTGAAACCTAAATATAAAAACTGCTACTGTAGACGAACGATTCAACCTAGAAGAACAATATTTTTTGAGTCAAGTGAGATTTTTGTACTGGTCATTACCACCACGTATCATCAAGATTGGGTAAAAAAATATTTGCTGGTATTTCGGAAACTCGTTATTTCTTAGAAGCTTGGCAACCCGTCTAAATGAAACTGCTTTTCTAAAGTCTGTGCTGACGGCTAATTGAAGAAGAAACAAACCCTAGAGACAAAACTGAGAACTACTTTATTTTGTCAAGTTTCAAAGAGCTACTACAAACAATGTTGGATTTAGAGTTCCAAATTCATCTATCTATATAGTAGAGAACAGAGTGAAACCTAAAAAGGAAAACTGGTACTGTAAACGAACGCTTCATCCTAGAAGAACAAAATTTGTTGAGCCCAGTGGGATTTGTGTACTTGTCATTACCACCACCTATCATCAAGATTGGGTGAAAAAATATTTTCTGGTATTTCGGAAACTCGTTATTTCTTGGAAGCTTTGAAACCCCTTTCAATGAAAGTGCTTTACCACAGTCTCTGCTTAGGGCGACTTAAAGAGGAAACAAACCATGGAGATTAAACTGAGAACTCCTTTATTTTGTCCAGTTTCAAAGAGCTACTACAAACCATGTTGGATTTAGAGTTCCAAATTAATCTATCTATATAGAAGAGAACAGAATGAAAAATAAAAATAAAAACTGCTACTGTAAACGAACGCTTCAAACTAGAAGAACAAAATTTGGTGAGCCAATTGGGATTTGTGTACTGAATGTTACGAAAAAGTATCATCAAGATTGGGTCAAAAAATATTTTCTGGTATTTCTGAAACTCGTTATTTCTTAGAAGCTTGGCAACCCCTCTCAATGAAAGTGCTTTTCCAGAGTCTGTGCCTTGGACTACATGAAGAGGAAACAAACCATAGAGAAAAAACTGAGAACTCCTTTATTTTGTCAAGTTTCAAAGAGCTACTACAACCAATGTTGGATTTAGAGGTCCAAATTCATCTATCTATATAGTAGAGAACAGAGTAAAACCTAAAAATAAAAACTGCTACTGGAAACGAATGCTTCAACCTAGAAGAACAAAATTTGGTGAGCCAAGTGCGATTTGTGGACTTCTCATTACCACCACGTATCATCAAGATTGGGTGAAAAAATATTTGCTAGTATTTCAGAAACTCGTAATTTCTTGGAAGCGTGGCAACCCCTCTCCATGAAAGTGCTTTTCCACAGTCTCTGCTTAGGGCTACTTGAATCAGAAACAAATCATACAGACAAAACTGAGAACTCCTGTATTTTCTCAAGTTTCAAAGAGCTAATACAAACCATGTTGGATTTAGAGTTCCAAATTCATCTATCTATATAGGAGAGAACAGAGTGAAACCTAAAAATATAAACTGCTACTGTAGACGAACGCTTCAACCTAGAAGAACACAATTGGGTGAGCCAAGTGGGATTTTTGTACTGATCATTACCACCAAGTATCATCAAGATTGGGTAAAAAAATATTTGCTGGTATTTCGGAAACTTGTTATTTCTTAGAAGCTTGGCAACCCCTCTCAATGAAAGTGCTTTTCCACAGTCTGTGCCTAGGGCTACTTGAAGAGGAAACAAGCCATAGAGACAAAACTGAGAACACCGTTATTTTGTCAAGTTTCAAAGATCTACTACAAACGAGGTTGGATTTAGAGTTCCAAATTTATCTATATAGGAGAGAACATAGTGAAACCTAAATATAAAAACTGCTACTGTAAACGAAAGTTTCAACCTAGAAGATCAAAATTTGGTGAGCCAAGTGGGATTTGTGGACTTGTCATTACCACCAGGTATCATCAAGATTGGGTGGAAAAATATTGGCTGGTATTTCGGAAACTCGTTATTTCTTAGAAGCTTGGCAACCCTCCTCAATTAAAGTGCTTTTCCACCCTCTGTGCCTAGGGCTATTTGAAGAGGAAACAAGCCATAGAGACAAAACTGAAAACTCCTTTATTTTTTCAAGTTTCAAAGAGCTACTACAAACCATGTTGGATTTAGAGTTCTAAATTCATCTACCTATATAGGAGAGAACAGAGTGAACCCTAAAAATAAAAAACTGCCACTCTAAACGAACGCTTCAACCTAGAAGAAGAAAATTTGGTGAGCCAAGCGGGATTTGTGTACTGATCATTACCACCAAGCATCATCAAGATTGGGTAAAAAAATATTTGCTGGTATTTCGGAAACTTGTTATTTCTTAGAAGCTTGGCAACCCCTCTCAATGAAAGTGCTTTTCCACAGTCTGTGCCTAGGGCTACTTGAAGAGGAAACAAGCCATAGAGACAAAACTGAGAACTCCTTTATTTTGTCGAGTTTCAAACATCTACTACATACCAGGTTGGATTTAGAGTTCCAAAATCATCTATCTATATAGGAGAGACCATAGTGAAACCTAAATATAAAAACTGCTACTGTAAAAAAAAGTTTCAACCTAGAAGATCAAAATTTGGTGAGCCAAGTAGGATTTGTGGACTTGTCATTACCACCAGGTATCATCAAGATTGGGTGAAAAAATATTCGCTGGTATTTCTGAAACTCATAATTTCTTGGAAGCTTGGCAACCCCTCTCAATGAAAGTGCTTTTTCACAGTCTCTGCTTAGGGCTACTTGTATCGGAAACAAATCATAGAGAAAAAACTGAGAACTCCTTTATTTTCTCAAGTTTCAAAGAGCTACTACAAACCATGTTGGATTTAGAGTTCCAAATTCATCTATCTATATAGGAGAAAACAGAGAGAAACCTAAATGTAAAAAGTGCTACTGTAGACGAACGCTTCAACCTAGAAGAACACAATTTGGTGAGCCAACTGGGATTTGTGTACTGATCATTACCACCTCGTATCATCAAGATTGGGTGAAAAAATATTCGCTGGTGTTTCTGAAACTCGTGATTTCTTGGAAGCTTGGCAACCCCTCTCAATGAAAGTGCTTTTCCACAGTCTCTGCTTAGGGCTACTTGAAGCGGGAAGAAATCATAGAGACAAAACTGAGAACTCCTTTATTTTGTCAAGTTTCAAAGAGCTACTACAAACCATGTTGGATTTAGAGTTCCAAATTCACCTATCTATATAGGAGTTTAGAGAGTGAAACCTAAATATAAAAACTGCTACTGTAGACGAACGCTTCAACCTAGAAGAACAATATTTGGTGAGCCAAGTGAGATTTTTGTACTGATCATTACCACCACGTATCATCAAGATTGGGTGAAAAAATATTTACTGGTATTTCGGAAACTCGTTATTTCTTAGAAGCTTGGCAACCCCTCTAAATGAAACTGCTTTTCTAAAGTCTGTGCTGACGGCTAATTGAAGAAGAAACAAACCCTAGAGACAAAAATGAGAACTACTTTATTTTGTCAAGTTTCAAAGAGCTACTACAAACAATGTTGGATTTAGAGTTCCAAATTCATCTATCTATATAGTAGAGAACAGAGTGAAACCTAAAAAGGAAAACTGCTACTGTAAACGAACGCTTCATCCTAGAAGAACAAAATTTGTTGAGCCCAGTGGGATTTGTGTACTTGTCATTACCACCACCTATCATCAAGATTGGGTGAAAAAATATTTTCTGGTATTTCGGAAACTCGTTATTTCTTGGAAGCTTTGAAACCCCTTTCAATGAAAGTGCTTTACCACAGTCTCTGCTTAGGGCGACTTAAAGAGGAAACAAACCATGGAGATTAAACTGAGAACTCCTTTATTTTGTCCAGTTTCAAAGAGCTACTACAAACCATGTTGGATTTAGAGTTCCAAATTAATCTATCTATATAGAAGAGAACAGAATGAAAAATAAAAATAAAAACTGCTACTGTAAACGAACGCTTCAAACTAGAAGAACAAAATTTGGTGAGCCAAGTGGGATTTGTGTACTGAATATTACGAAAAAGTATCATCAAGATTGGGTCAAAAAATATTTTCTGGTATTTCTGAAACTCGTTATTTCTTAGAAGCTTGGCAACCCCTCTCAATGAAAGTGCTTTTCCAGAGTCTGTGCCTTGTACTACATGAAGAGGAAACAAACCATAGAGAAAAAACTGAGAACTCCTTTATTTTGTCAAGTTTCAAAGAGCTACTACAACCAATGTTGGATTTAGAGGTCCAAATTCATCTATCTATATAGTAGAGAACAGAGTAAAACCTAAAAATAAAAACTGCTACTGGAAACGAATGCTTCAACCTAGAGGAAAAAATTTGGTGAGCCAAGTGCGATTTGTGGACTTCTCATTACCACCACTTATCATCAAGATTGGGTGAAAAAATATTTGCTAGTATTTCAGAAACTCGTAATTTCTTGGAAGCGTGGCAACCCCACTCCATGAAAGTGCTTTTCCACAGTCTCTGCTTAGGGCTACTTGAATCAGAAACAAATCATACAGACAAAACTGAGAACTCCTTTATTTTCTCAAGTTTCAAAGAGCTAATACAAACCATGTTGGATTTAGAGTTCCAAATTCATCTATCTATATAGGAGAGAACAGAGTGAAACCTAAAAATATAAACTGCTACTGTAGACGAACGCTTCAACCTAGAAGAACACAATTGGGTGAGCCAAGTGGGATTTTTGTACTGATCATTACCACCAAGTATCATCAAGATTGTGTAAAAAAATATTTGCTGGTATTTCGGAAACTTGTTATTTCTTAGAAGCTTGGCAACCCCTCTCAATGAAAGTGCTTTTCCACAGTCTGTGCCTAGGGCTACTTGAAGAGGAAACAAGCCATATAGACAAAACTGAGAACACCGTTTTTTTGTCAAGTTTCAAAGATCTACTACAAACGAGGTTGGATTTAGAGTTCCAAATTCATCTATCTATATAGGAGAGACCATAGTGAAACCTAAATATAAAAATGCTACTGTAAACGAAAGTTTCAACCTAGAAGATCAAAATTTGGTGAGCCAAGTGGGATTTGTGGACTTGTCATTACCACCAGGTATCATCAAGATTGGGTGGAAAAATATTGGCTGGTATTTCGGAAACTCGTTATTTCTTAGAAGCTTGGCAACCCTCCTCAATTAAAGTGCTTTTCCACCCTCTGTGCCTAGGGCTATTTGAAGAGGAAACAAGCCATAGAGACAAAACTGAAAACTCCTTTATTTTTTCAAGTTTCAAAGAGCTACTACAAACCATGTTGGATTTAGAGTTCTAAATTCATCTATCTATATAGGAGAGAACAGAGTGAACACTAAAAATAAAAAACTGCCACTCTAAACGAACGCTTCAACCTAGAAGAAGAAAATTTGGTGAGCCAAGCGGGATTTGTGTACTGATCATTACCACCAAGTATCATCAAGATTGGGTAAAAAAATATTTGCTGGTATTTCGGAAACTCGTAATTTCTTGAAAGCTTGGCAACCCCTTTCAATGAAAGTGCTTTTCCACAGTCTCTGCTTAGGGCTACATGAAGTGGAAAAAAATCATAGAGAAAAAACCGAGAACTCCTGTAATTTTTCAATTTTCAAAGAGCTACTACAAACCAGGTTGGATTTAGAGTTCCAAATTCTTCATCTATATAGGAGAGAAAACAGTGAAACCTAAAATAAAAACTGCTATTGTAAACGAACGCTTCAACCTAGAAGAACAAAATTTGGTGAACCAAGTCGGATCTGTGAATTTGTCATTACCACCACGTATCACCAACATTGGGTGAACAAATATTTGCTGGTATTTCAGAAACTCGTAATTTCTTGGAAGCTTGGCACCCCTTTCAATGAAAGTCCTTTCCCACAGTCTCTGCTTAGGGCTACATGAAGCGGAAAAAAATCATAGAGACAAAACTGAGAACTCCTGTATTTTGTCAATTTTCAAAGAGCTACTACAAACCATGTTGGATTTAGAGTTCCAAATTCTTCATCTATATAGGAGAGAAAACAGTGAAACCTAAAATAAAAACTGCTATTGTAAACGAACGCTTCAACCTAGAAAAACAAAATTTGGTGGGCCAAGTGGTATCTGTGATTTTGTCATTACCACCACGTATCACCAACATTGGGTGAAAAAATATTTGCTGGTATTTCAGAAACTCGTAATTTCTTGGAAGCTTGGCAACCCCTTTCAATGAAAGAGCTTTTCCACAGTCTCTGCTTAGGGCTACATGAAGCGAAAACAAATCATAGAGACAAAACAGAGAACGCCTTTATTTTGTCAAGTTTCAAAGAGTTACTACAAACGACGTTGAATTTAGAGTTCCAAAATCATCTCTCTATATAGGAGAGAACAGAGTGAACCTAAAAATATAAACTGCTACTGTAAACGAACGCTTCAACCTAGAAGAACAAAATTTGGTGAGTCAAGTGGGATTTGTGTACCGATCATTACCACCAAGTATCATCAAGATTGGGTGAAAAAATATTTGCTGGTATTTCGGAAACTCGATATTTCTTAGAAGCTTGGCAACCTCTCTCAATGAAAGTGCTTTTCCACACTCTGTCTCTAGGGCTACTTGAAGAGGAAACAAACCATAGAGACAAAACTGAGAACTCGTGTATTTTGTCAAGTTTCAAAGAGCTACTACAAACCGTGTTGGATTTAGAGTTCCCAATTCATCTACCTATATAGGAGAGAACCGAGTGAAACCTAAAAATAAAAACTGCTACTGTAGACAAACGCTTCAACCTAGAAGAACAAAATTTTGTGAGCCAAGTGGGATTTGTTTACTTGTCATTACCACCACGTATCACCAACATTGGGTCAAAAAATATTTGCTGGTATTTCGGAAACTCGTAATTTCTTGAAAGCTTGGCAACCCCTTTCAATGAAAGTGCTTTTCCACAGTCTCTGCTTAGGGCTACATGAAGCGGAAACAAATCATAGAGACAAAACTGAGAACTCCTGTATTTTGTCAATTTTCAAAGAGCTACTACAAACCATGTTGGATTTAGAGTTCCAAATTCATCATCTATATAGGAGAGAAAAGAGTGAAACCTAAAAATAAAAATTGCTACTGTAAACGAACGCTTCAACCTAGAAGAACAAAATTTGGTGAGCCGAGTGGGATCTGTGTACTTGTCATTACCACCACGTATCCCCAACATTGGGTGAAAAAATATTTGCTGGTATTTCAGAAACTCGTAATTTCTTGGAAGCTAGGCAACCCCTTTCAATGAAAGTGCTTTTCCACAGTTTCTGCTTAGGGCTATATGAAGCGGAACCAAATCATAGAGACATAATTGAGAACTCCTTAATTTTGTCAAGTTCCAAAGAGCTACTACAAACCATGTTGGATTTAGAGTTCCAAAATCATCTATCTATATAGGAGAGAACAGAGTGGACCTAAAAATAAAAACTGCTACTGTAAACGAACGCTTCAGCCTAGAAGACCAAAATTTGGTGAGCCAAGTGGGATTTGTGTACTTGTCATTACCACCACGTATCATCAACATTGGGTGAAAAAATATTTGCTGGTATTTCGGAAACTCGTAATTTCTTGGAAGCGTGGCAACCCCTTTCAATGAAAGTGCTTTTCCACAGTCTCTGCTTAGGGCTACATGAAGCGGAAAAAAATCATAGAGACAAAAATGAGAACTCCTGTATTTTGTCAATTTTCAAAGAGCTGCTACAAACCATGTTGGATTTAGAGTTCCAAATTCTTCATCTATATAGGAGAGAAAACAGTGAAACCTAAAATAAAAACTGCTATTGTAAACGAACGCTTCAACCTAGAAGAACAAAATTTGGTGAGCCAAGTGGGATCTGTGAATTTGTCATTACCACCACGTATCACCAACATTGGGTGAAAAAATATTTGCTGGTATTTCAGAAACTCGTAATTTCTTGGAAGCTTAGCAACCCCTTTCAATGAAAGTGCTTTTCCACAGTCTCTGCTTAGGGCTATATGAAGCGAAAACAAATCATAGAGACAAAATAGAGAACGCCTTTATTTTGTCAAGATTCAAAGAACTACTACAAACGACGTTGGATTTAGAGTTCCAAAATCATCTATCTATATAGGGGAGAACAGAGTGAACCTAAAAATATAAACTGCTACTGTAAACGAACGCTACAACCTAGAAAAACAAAATTTGGTGAGTCAAGTGGGATTTGTGTACCGATAATTTCCACCAAGTATCTTCAAGATTGGGTGAAAAAATACTTGCTGGTATTTCGGAAACTCGATATTTCTTAGAAGCTTGGCAACCCCTCTCAATGAAAGTGCTTTTCCACACTCTGTCACTAGGGCTACTTGAAGAGGAAACAAACCATAGAGACAAAACTGAGAACTCCTTTATTTTGTCACGTTTCAAAGAGCTACTAGAAACCATGTTGGATTTAGAGTTCCAAATTCATCTATCTATATAGGAGAGAACAGAGTGAAACCTAAAAATAAAAACTGCTACTGTAGACGAACGCTTCAACCTAGAAGAACAAATTTTGGTGAGCCAAGTGGGATTTGTTTACTTGTCATTACCACCACGTATCACCAACATTGGGTGAAAAAATAATTGCTGGTATTTCGGAAACTCGTAATTTCTTGAAACCTTGGCAAACCCTTTCAATGAAAGTGCTTTTCCACAGTCTCTGCTTAGGGCTACATGAAGCGGAAAAAAATCATAGAGACAAAACTGAGAACTCCTGTATTTTGTCAATATTCAAAGAGCTACTATAAACCATGTTGGATTTAGAGTTCCAAATTCTTCATCTATATAGGAGAGAAAACAGTGAAACCTAAAATATAAACTGCTACTGTAAACTTACGCTTCAACCTAGAAGAACAAAATTTGGTGAGCCAAGTGGGATCTGTGTGCTTGTCATTACCACCACGTATCACCAACATTGGGTGAAAAAATATTTGCTGGTATTTCGGGAGCTCCTAATTTCTTGGAAGCTTGGCAACCCCTTTCAATGAAACTGCTTTTCCACAGTATCTCCTTAGGGCTACATGAAGCGGAAACAAATCATAGAGACAAAACTGAGAACTCTGTTATTTTTTCAAGTTGCAAAGAGCTACTACAAACCATGTTGGATTTGGAGTTCCAAAATCATCTATCTATACCGGAGAGAACAGAGGGAACTTAAAAATATAAACTGCTACTGTAAAAGAACGCTTCAAACTAGAAGAACAAAATTTGGTGAGTTAAGTGGGATTTGTGTACCGATCATTACCACGAAGTATCATCAAGATTGGGTGAAAAAATATTTGCTGGTATTTCGGGATCTCGTAATTTCTTGGAAGCTTGGCAACCCCTTTCAATGAAAGTGCTTTTCCACAGTCTCTGCTTAGGGCTAAATGAAGCGGAAACAAATCATAGAGACAAAACTGAGAACTCCTGTATTATGTCAATTTTCAAAGAGCTACTACAAATCATGTTGGATTTAGAGTTCCAAATTCATCATCTGTATAGGAGAGAAAACAGTGAAACCTAAATATAAAAACTGCTACTGATCATTACCACCACGTATCATCAAGATTGGGTGAAAAAATATTTGCTGGTATTTCGGAAACTCGTTATTTCTTAGAAGCTTGGCAACCCCTCTAAATGAAACTGCATTTCTAAAGTCTGTGCTGAGGGCTAATTGAAGAAGAAACAAACCCTAGAGACAAAACTGAGAACTACTTTATTTTGTCAAGTTTCAAAGAGCTACTACAAACCATGTTGGATTTGGAGTTCCAAAATCATCTATCTATACCGGAGAGAACAGAGGGAACTTAAAAATATAAACTGCTACTGTAAAAGAACGCTTCAAACTAGAAGAACAAAATTTGGTGAGTTAAGTGGGATTTGTGTACCGATCATTAACACGAAGTATCATCAAGATTGGGTAAAAAAATATTTGCTGGTATTTCGGAAACTCGTTATTTCTTAGAAGCTTGACAACCCCTCTCAATGAAAGTGTTTTTCCACACTCTGTGCCTAGGGCTAATTGAAGAGGAAACAAACCATAGAGACAAAACTGAGAACCTTTTTATTTTGTCAAGTTTCAAAGAGCTACTACAAACCATGTTGGATTTAGAGTTCCAAATTCATCTATCTATATAGGAGAGAACAGAGGGAACCTAAAAATAAAAACTGCTACTGTAAACGAACGCTTCAACCTAGAAGAAGAAAATTTGGTGAGTCAAGTTGGATTTTTGAACCGATCATTACCACCAAGTATCATCAAGATTGGGTGAAAAAATATTTGCTGGTATTTCGGAAACTCGTAATTTCTTGGAAGCTTGGCAACCCCTCTCAATGAAATTTCTTTTCCACAGTCTCTGCTTAGGGCTACATGAGCGGAAACAAATCATAGAGACAAAATTGAGAACTCCTTTATTTTGTCAAGTTTCAAAGAGCTACTACAAACCATGTTGGATTTAGAGTTCCAAATTCATCTATCTATATAGGAGAGTACAGAGTGAATGTAAAAATAAAAACTGCTACGGTAAACGAACGCTTCAGCCTAGAAGACCAAAATCAGGTGAGCCAAGTGGGATTTGTGTACTTGTCATTACCACCACGTATCATCAACACTGAGTGAAAAAATATTTGCTGGTATTTCGGAAACTCGTAATTTCTTGGAAACATGGAAACCCCTTTCAATGAAAGTGCTTTTCCACAGTCTCTGCTTAGGGCTACATGAAGCGGAAACAAATCATAGAGACAAAACAGAAAACGCATTTATTTTGTCAAGTTTCAAAGAGCTACTACAAACGACGTTGGATTTAGAGTTCCAAAATCATCTATCTATATAGGAGAGAACAGAGTGAACCTAAAAATATAAACTGCTACTGTAAACGAACGCTTCAACCTAGAAGAACAAAATTTGGTGAGCCAAGTGGGATTTGTGTACCGATCATTACAACCAAGTATCATCAAGATAGGGTGAAAAAATATTTGCTGGTATTTCGGAAACTGGTTATTTCTTAGAAGCTTGGCCACCCCTCTCAATGAAAGTGCTTTTCTACAGTCTGTGCCTAGGGCTACTTGAAGAGGAAACAAACCATAGAGACGAAACTGAGAACTTCTGTATTTTGTCAAGTTTCAAAGACCTACTAGAAACCATGTTGGATTTAGAGTTCCAAATTTATCGATCTATATAGGAGAGAACAGAGTGAAACCTAAAAATAAAAACTGCTACTGTAGACGAACGCTTCAGCCTAGAAGACCAAAATTTGGTGAGCCAAGTGGGATTTGTGTACTTGTCATTACCACCACGTATCATCAACATTGGGTGATATATATTTTCTGGTATTTCGGGAAACTCGTAATTTCTTGGAAGCTTGGCAACCCCTTTCAATGAAAGTGCTTTTCCACAGTCTCTGCTTAAGCTACATGAAGCGGAAACAAATCATAGAGACAAAACTGAGAACTCTTTATTTTGTCAATTTTTCAAAGAGCTACTACAAACCATGTTGGATTTAGAGTTCCAAATTCATCATCTATATAGGAGAGAAAAGAGTGAAACCTAAAAATAAAAATTGCTACTGTAAACGAACGCTTCAACCTAGAAGAACAAAATTGGTGAGTCAAGTGGGATCTGTGAACCGATCATTACCACCAAGTATCATCAAGATTGGGTGAAAAAATATCTGCTGGTATTTCAGAAACTCGTTAAATTCTTGGAAGCTTGGCAACCCCTTTCAATGAAAGAGCTTTTACACAGTCTCTGCTTAGGGCTACTTGAATCAGAAACAAATCATACAGACAAAACTGAGAACTCCTTTATTTTCTGAAGTTTCAAAGAGCTAATACAAACCATGTTGGATTTAGAGTTCCAAATTCATCTATCTATATAGGAGAGAACAGAGTGAAACCTAAAAATAAAAACTGCTACCGTAAACGAACGCTTCAGACTAGAAGACCAAAATTTGTTTGAGCCAAGTGGGGATTTGTGTACTTCTCTACCACCACGTATCATCAACATTGGGTGAAAAAATATTTGCTGGTTTTTCGTAAACTCGTAATTTCTTGGAAGCTTGGCAACCCATTTCAATGAAAGTGCTTTTCCACAGTCCCTGCTTAGGGCTACATGAAGCGAAAAAAATCATAGAGACAAAACAGAGAACTCCTTTATTTTGTCAAGTTTCAAAGAGTTATTACACACCATTTTGGATTTAGAGTTCCAAATTCATGTATCTATATAGGAGAGAACAGAGGGAACCTAAAAATATAAACTGCTACTGTAAACGAACGCTTCAACCTAGAATAACAAAATTTGGTGAGTCAAGTGGTATTGGTGTTCCGATCATTACCACCAAGTATCATCAAGATGGGTGAAAAAATATATGCTGGTATTTCGGAAACTTGTTATTTCTTAGAAGATTGGCAACCCCTCTCAATGAAAGTCCTTTTCCACAGTCTGTGCCTAGGGCTACTTGAAGAGAAAGAAACCATAGAGACAAAACTGATAACTTCTATATTTTGTCAAGTTTCAAAGAGCTACTACAAACCATGTTGGAATTAGAGTTCCAACTTCATCTATCTATATAGGAGAGAACAGAGTGAAACCTAAAAATAAAACTGCTACTGTAAACGAACGCTTCAACCTAGAAGAACAAAATTTGGTGAGCCAACTGGGATCTGTGTACTTGTCATTACCACCACGTATCACCAACATTGGGTGAAAAAATATTTGCTGGTATTTCGGAAATTCGTTATTTCTTAGGAGCTTGGCACCCCTCTCAATGAAAGTGCTTTTCCACCGTCGGTGCCTAGGTCTAATTGAAGAGGAAACAAACCATAGAGATAAAACTGAGAACTCCGTTATTTGTCAAGTTTCAAAGAGCTACTACAAACCATGTTGGATTTAGAGTTCCAAAATCATCTATCTATATGGGAGAGAACAGAGGAACCTAAAATATAAATTGCTACTGTAACGAACACTTCAACCTAGAAGAACAAAATTTGGTGAGTCAAGTGGGATTTGTGTACCGATCATTACCACCAAGTATCATCAAGATTGGGTGAAAAAATATTTGCTGGTATTTCGGAAATTCGTTATTTGTTAGAAGCTTGGCCACCCCTCTCAATGAAAGTGCTTTTCCACAGTCTGTGCCTAGGGCTACTTGAAGAGGAAACAAACCATAGAGACAAAACTGAGAACTCTTTTATTTTGTCAAGATTCAACGAGCTACTACAAACCATGTTGGATTTAGAGTTCCAAATTCAGCTATCTATATAGGAGAGAACAGAGTGAAACCTAAAAATAAAAACTGCTACTGTAAACGAACGCTTCAGCCTAGAAGACCAAAATTTGGTGAGCCAAGTGGATTTGTGTACGGATCATTACCACCAAGTATCATCAAGATTTGGTGAAAAAATATTTGCTGGTATTTCGGAAATTCGTTATTTCTTAGAACCTTGGCGAACACTCTCAATGAAAGTGCTTTTCCACAGTCTGTGCCTAGAGCTTCGTGAAGAGGAAACAAACCATAGAGACAAAACTGCGAACTCCTTTATTTTTTCAAGTTTCAAATAGCTACTACAAACCATGTTGGATTTAGAGTTCCAAATTCATCTATCTATATAGGATAGAACAGAGTGAAAACTAAAATAAAAACTGCTACTGTAAACGAACGCTTCAGGCTAGAAGACCAAAATTTGGTGAGCCAAGTGGGATTTGTGTACTGATCATTACTACCAAGTATCATCAACATTGGGTGAAAAATATTTGCTGGTGTTTGGAATACTCGTTATTTCTTAGAAGCTTGGCAACCAATCTAATGAAAGTGCTTTTCCACAGTCTCTGCTTAGGGCTACATGAAGCAGAAACAAATCATAGAGACAAAAATGAGAACTCCTTTATTTTGTCAATTTTCAAAGAGCTACTAGACACCATGTTGGATTTAAAATTCCAAATTCATCTATCTATATAGGAATGAACAGAGTGAAACCTAAAAATTAAAACTGCTACTGTAAACGAACGCTTCAACCTAGAAGAACAAAATTTGGTGAGCCATGTGGGATTTGTGTACTTGTCATTACCAATACGTATCACCAACATTGGGTGAAAAAATATTTGCTGGTTATTCGGGATCTCGTAATTTCTTGGAAGCTTGGCAACCCCTCTAAATGAAACTGCATTTCTAAAGTCTGTGCTGAGGGCTAATTGAAGAAGAAACAAACCCTAGAGACAAAACTGAGAACTACTTTATTTTGTCAAGTTTCAAAGAGCTACTACAAACCATGTTGGATTTGGAGTTCCAAAATCATCTATCTATACCGGAGAGAACAGAGGGAACTTAAAATATAAACTGCTACTGTAAAAGAACGCTTCAAACTAGAAGAACAAAATTTGGTGAGTTAAGTGGGATTTGTGTACCGATCATTAACACGAAGTATCATCAAGATTGGGTAAAAAAATATTTGCTGGTATTTCGGAAACTCGTTATTTCTTAGAAGCTTGACAACCCTCTCAATGAAAGTGTTTTTCCACACTCTGTGCCTAGGGCTAATTGAAGAGGAAACAAACCATAGAGACAAAACTGAGAACCTTTTTATTTTGTCAAGTTTCAAAGAGCTACTACAAACCATGTTGGATTTAGAGTTCCAAATTCATCTATCTATATAGGAGAGAACAGAGGGAACCTAAAAATAAAAACTGCTACTGTAAACGAACGCTTCAACCTAGAAGAAGAAAATTTGGTGAGTCAAGTGGATTTTTGAACCGATCATTACCACCAAGTATCATCAAGATTGGGTGAAAAAATATTTGCTGGTATTTCGGAAACTCGTAATTTCTTGGAAGCTTGGCAACCCCTCTCAATGAAATTTCTTTTCCACAGTCTCTGCTTAGGGCTACATGAGCGGAAACAAATCATAGAGACAAAATTGAGAACTCCTTTATTTTGTCAATGTTTCAAAGAGCTACTACAAACCATGTTGGATTTAGAGTTCCAAATTCATCTATCTATATAGGAGAGTACAGAGTGAATGTAAAAATAAAAACTGCTACGGTAAACGAACGCTTCAGCCTAGAAGACCAAAATCAGGTGAGCCAAGTGGGATTTGTGTACTTGTCAT
The DNA here is from genome assembly GCF_048772815.1 of Callospermophilus lateralis. Lineage (NCBI taxonomy): Eukaryota > Metazoa > Chordata > Mammalia > Rodentia > Sciuridae > Callospermophilus > Callospermophilus lateralis. Next base: position 30,864 of record NW_027510669.1, read on the forward strand.
TACCACCACGTATCATCAACACTGAGTGAAAAAATATTTGCTGGTATTTCGGAAACTCGTAATTTCTTGGAAACATGGAAACCCCTTTCAATGAAAGTGCTTTTCCACAGTCTCTGCTTAGGGCTACATGAAGCGGAAACAAATCATAGAGACAAAACAGAAAACGCATTTATTTTGTCAAGTTTCAAAGAGCTACTACAAACGACGTTGGATTTAGAGTTCCAAAATCATCTATCTATATAGGAGAGAACAGAGTGAACCTAAAAATATAAACTGCTACTGTAAACGAACGCTTCAACCTAGAAGAACAAAATTTGGTGAGCCAAGTGGGATTTGTGTACCGATCATTACAACCAAGTATCATCAAGATAGGGTGAAAAATATTTGCTGGTATTTCGGAAACTGGTTATTTCTTAGAAGCTTGGCCACCCCTCTCAATGAAAGTGCTTTTCTACAGTCTGTGCCTAGGGCTACTTGAAGAGGAAACAAACCATAGAGACGAAACTGAGAACTTCTGTATTTTGTCAAGTTTCAAAGACTACTAGAAACCATGTTGGATTTAGAGTTCCAAATTTATCGATCTATATAGGAGAGAACAGAGTGAAACCTAAAAATAAAAACTGCTACTGTAGACGAACGCTTCAGCCTAGAAGACCAAAATTTGGTGAGCCAAGTGGGATTTGTGTACTTGTCATTACCACCACGTATCATCAACATTGGGTGATATATATTTTCTGGTATTTCGGAAACTCGTAATTTCTTGGAAGCTTGGCAACCCCTTTCAATGAAAGTGCTTTTCCACAGTCTCTGCTTAAGCTACATGAAGCGGAAACAAATCATAGAGACAAAACTGAGAACTCCTTTATTTTGTCAATTTTCAAAGAGCTACTACAAACCATG